>NC_080168.1:17287913-17329675 GCF_950295315.1 Erinaceus europaeus
ATTATTAGGAGAGGGGGAAAATCCTCTCTCTCTCTCTCTCTCTCTCTCTCTCTCACCTTCTGTTTTTTCCTTACTGCCCTCACTTCCTAAGTTCCACCTCTCAGTGGGATCATTTGGTATTTGTCCTTCTCCTTCTGGCTTACGTGATGATATTTTTTCTTGCAAACTCAGGACCTCTAACTTGTGTGATTTCATCACTCCCAGACAACTTTTTCATGGTGTGGGTGAGAGGAGTGTCACAGGACTGGAGCTTCTCCTGCTGTCTCCCATGTGATAGTGGGGTGTAGATCAGTATTTTGCATGGCAAGGCCCACGCCCTAACAGGTAAACGATGTCACCAGTCCTCCCTAATGGCTGTCACTTAAGAATCTTTGTTGAGGGGCAGGAGACAGCTCACCTAGTAGAGTACACACTCTCCATGTGTGTGGCTCTGGGTGTGAGTCCTGCATCAATGTTGTGTTGTCTCTCCTCTTTCTCTCACTCTCTCCCTGGCTTTCCTCTCTCTCTCTCTCTCTTTCAAAGACATAAAGAGAGAAACCAGTTGCCCAGGGATGTTACTTAGTAGTGGTATCATACATACACAGGGACCTGGGTTCATTCCCTGGTACCACATTCAAAGGAAAAATCAAGAACTTTTGCTGAATGTTCATAGCATAGAAATTCACTGGCCCCGTTGATGTGATCATAACTTAGCTGGCTGGGGGGTGATTGCAAAAAAAACACATACAAAAAAAACTTCATCATGTTTTTCCTCTTCTTTGTGCAAACCACTGATGCCACAAAGTTCTTTAAATTGGGATGTCAACACATTACCTCCAAAAGAAATCACTGCATATGCTAATTTGACATGTTACTATCTTTAAAAAAGATTTACTTATTTTTAATAAGAGTGAGGAATAGAACAGCACTCCCATCTCTGTTTTGTGAAGTGCTAGGAATTGAACTTGGGGACTTACATAGGCAAGGCCTGTACTCTGCTGCTGAGCTATTTCCCCAGCCATGGAAGTGTTTGTATTCAGTTGGTGAACTCCCCAGATTCCTGCCTGACATCAGCTATCTAGGTGGAGAAAGTAATGACTTCAAGTGGAATGGAAATTGACTTGAGAAAGAGTAATTGCATGTTTCAGGTCCCTGGGACCAATCTCCTCTCTCATCTCTCTCTTGCATTTCCTCCCTTCTCATTCCTTCCAAAGACCAAAACAGCTAAAACAACTCTTTTTAATGAGATCCAACAGCCACGTGGGACCTCCTAGTATGACACTGCTTAGAAGAGTGTGAGGAGAAGCAGCAGCTCTGAGGTGGGGATAGGCTGTCAGAAACAAAGGCTAGAGACAGGCAGGGCTGGATAACTTTGTCAGATGGACAGATGGATGGGTCAGGTAACTGAGGACTGCAGGCACCAGGGCTCCATTTCTTCTCCCTGGGAAGTCTCTAGACTTGATTCAGGAGAGAAAATAAGGCGAATCAAGTCAGCATGAAGGAGTGGAGGGAGTGATCTCTCACTCTCTAGGGAGCACTGCAGAGAGGAGAAGCAGAAGTCACTCAGCCCTGCAAGCTTGGCCTTCACGTACTTTGATACATTATTGCATCAGTCAGTCAAAGTGTTTTCAGTATGTTCCCAAAGCAGCACATGTTCGTTTTATTGCACTTTCATTACTGAGTGGCTCATACCTGTTTGCTACCATACCCATAGAGGATGGGCATTCTGTGACAGCAAAATAAAAACCGAAAACTGGATAAGGATCTGTGAGAATAGAAGGCACATATTTTTCTTTGTTTAGATGTTTTATTTATTCATTTATTTATTGGATAGAGACAGAGAGAAATCCAGAGGGAAGGGGTAAGCAGGCAGACAGACAGACAGACACCTACAGCACTGCTTCACCAATCTCAAAGCTATTCCTCTGCGGATGGGGGCTGAGGGCTTGAACCAGAATCCTTGCACATTGTAGCATGTGCACTCAACCAGGTGTGCCACTGCCAAAAACTGGCACATATTTTCTTTCTCTACCTCAGGAAAATCATTCTGAGCACCCCCTGGGTTGAACCCATGTCATTTTGAAGACTTCTGAGTTAGAAATCCAATGAGCATTGCCTTTGGGATGCATCATCTTCCAGTAGTCTTCTTTAAAGAATGTAATGGGTCTGTTCTGGTCATACACCTTATTGAATTCGCTGTTTTGCAACTATATCTTTAGAATCTACTGCGTATTTTAGACTTAGAATAATCAATACTTGGACAAATCACATTTTGAGGTGTCAATAGATACTTGCAGTTATCGATAGTTTGGATCTAGAGGGGGTGTGACCACAAGGTGGATGTCCAGGAAAGGACTGCCCATGTCTGAAGCTGGGGATGTCAGTGTTAGCATAAGTAGGCTAATCTGTAGTTGTCAACAGTGTGACTAGATTCATTCTTTTTTCCTTAACTAGACAGCCTTCACATAAGAATATCAAGTTCAAAGCAGTGTCATCTCCTTAACAAGGTTGTTGTGCATGAGACTATGAGTCCATGAGCATCATTATGATGGGCATAAACTTACAGCAAATGGGGAGTAGTGGTCAATGTGGGAATATGAAATTGCAGGACAGTGATCATTAACATTTTCTCCAAATGTGTCTATATGAAGTCTTTACAATTTGAATGATTATACACAGGTTTATTGTAAAAATAAACTCAGTGGCAGTGATCTTTTGAAGGACATGTGTTAGTTAATTTTTCCAGGGATTATTGATTATTTTGAGTTTTTATTTATAAAATGGAAATGCTGACAAGACCATAGGATAAGAGGGGTACAATTCCACATAATTCCTGCCACCAGAACTCCATATCCCATTCCGTCCCAATAGCTTTCCTATTCTTTAACCCTCTGAAAGCATGGACCCAGGGACATTGTAGGGTGCAGAAGGTGGAAGGTCTGACTTCTGTAATTGCTTCCCCACTGATCATGCACATTGACAGATCGATCCATACTCCCAGCCTGTCTCTCTCTTTCCCTAGTGGGGCAGAGTTCTGGGGAAGCGGGGCTCCAGGACACATTGGTGGGGTCATCTGTCCTGGGAAGTCCAGTAGCATCTGGAACCTGGTGGCTGAAAAGAGTTAAGATATAAAGCAGAGCAAATTGTTGACTAATCATGAACCTAGAGGCAAGAATATTGTGGATGGAGATTTGTGGTCTCCATTTTGCAAAAAGCCAGTAGGTCTATTTTAGGTATTTTAGGCCCATGATCCAACTAGTTTTTGCCTGCGCCTGACATCCAATGCAGGTGACCTAACCTGTTATCTAGGGGGATGGTGTCACAGTTGGAAAAAGGACCAGAAAGCTGCATCAGGGAAGAGAGTAGCTCTCAAATATGGGAAAAGTATATAAACATTGTTAACTGTAAGCCCCATCAATCTGATCTGGGGCCCATAGTCAGCACAGGAGCCTATGTAGCCTCTGCATCCCTGTAGGTCTGAGCTCACATTCTGTGGTCATGGCTAGGAACATTCCAGACTGTGCCAATTTCAGGACCCATCATCCTCCGGTGGTAGGCAGAATATGCTACTCAACCACCCTTTGGAGAATGGAATATTGCCTGCCATTGTTGATTCACACTGAGGGCCAGGTTCCAGGGGCCCACAGAGGGATCCATTATGTTGTTTCTGATGAAGTTGACCAGTGACAGTGGTGAGAGGGATCTCTTAGAGGTCTAGGCCCATCATGTCTGTGTGGGAATACCCGGACTCTCTGACTAGGGTCCCAGGTGATGGGGTGGCCTGGTAATGACTAAAGAGTCATCATTAAAGTATGCCAGTCTCTTGCCCTTATTCAGCTTTTGTAGTCCTTACTGTCTGACAGGGTTAGCTTTGGAGAGTGATTGAGGGATGTGCAATAGAATGCAGGTAAGGAGCATATCTACGTCTAAGCAGAAACTGTTTCATTAGGTACTTTATGGTGCCTTTTAGGTCTTTCTGCTTGCTTGCTGAATTATTGATTTTTAATCCTCACTGAGAAAATGAATTCATGAGACCTGAACTTTCCCAAATTCAATGTGATCCTCTTAACGCATGAAAGAGAGAGGGAGGGAAGGGTAGAGGAGGGGGGGTGGCGAGTGAGTCTTGGAAGGTTAGGAGGATGGCATTTGGCTTAAGGATGTCAGATAAAATATAAGAACAACAGTTAAATTCCACTATCAGATAAACAGTAATTAGTGTTTTAGCATAAATAATCTGGTGAAGTACTTCCTTCGATGACCCAGGGGCAACCTCAACATTTGCATTGAGGTATGCATATATCCCAAAGATTACTCATTGTTTGCCTGAAACCTAGACTTTAACTGAGCGACTTTGATTTCTATTTTCCATATCTAGCCACCTTAGTGGATTGGTGCTGTCATAAAGGAGTTATGATATTCTTGAAAGGCTGCTTTTTCTGCATGTAGAGAAACAAGGATTTTTTTTTTTTTGCCTCCAGGGTTATTGCTATGAATCCACTGCTCCTGGAGGCCATTTCTTCCATTTTTTTGTTGCCCTTGTTGTCATTATTGTTATTGTTGCCATTGATGGTGTTGTTGTTGGATAGGGCAGAGAGAAATCAAGAGAGGAGGGGAGACATAGTGGAGGAGAGAAAGATAAATATCTGCAGACCTGCTTCACCTCACTGCTTGTGAAGCGACCCCCCCTGCAGGTGGGGAACTGGGGCTCAAACTGGGATCTTTATGCCAGTCCTTGCACTTTGTTCCATGTGCGCTTAACCTGCTGCGCTATCTGACCCCCGAAAAGAGCTCTCTTTTTAAATTTAATTTATTTATTCTCTTTTTTTGCCCTTGTTGTTTTATAGTTGTAGTTGTTATTGTTGTTGTCATTGTTGGATAGGACAGGGAGAAATAGAAAGAGGAGAGGAAGACAGAGAGGGGAATAGAAAGATAGACACCTACAGACCTGCTTCACCACTTGTGAAGTGACTCCCCTGCAGGTGGGGAAATGGGGACGGGACTCAAACTGGGATCCTTACGCCAGTCCTTGTGCTTTGAGCCACTTGTGCTTAACCCGCTACACTACGGCTCGACTCTGAAAAGAGCTCTCTTAAAGGAATTCTCCCCACCTAGAGTTTCCCAGGTGGAATTCAGTAAGTAGGTGCTTTCAGTCCCTCCTGCCATGGTACAGTCACCATCAAAGTATAGATTCATCTCCCAGTCTCTCATTCATTCTCTATTTTCCCTCCAAAGGAGGACTTACACAGCTCAAATTTGAATTTGAAAATTTCCTCTTTACAAGCTGAATTTCTCCTTTAAAAGCACTTTTAAGATCCTTGATTAGAGAGAAGTATTAAACAGTTTTTGAAATTGCAAGTAACTACATGGAGAAGCACACCAGGAAAAGGCACCTATTTTAATCCTGGCCTTTATGGAATTTATAGTATTTTACATAGAACATGTTCCACTATGTTTATTAAATAACCCTTCAGTACAGGACTGAGAGTACAGCAAGTGGTTTGGATGTATAGGGTGTGTGTGTGTGTGTGTGTGTGTGTGTGTGTGTGTGTGTGTGTGTGTAAATAAATCCTTATACTATATCTTCCTGCTTGTCTCTGATTTTTCATGTCCAGATAGACATCAGCCTATATTAGCTTTACAAAAAAACTAAAGCAAGAAATCTTATGTGATCTTGCTCATACAATTCAAACTTTAAATCTTACCAGTAAAGACTTGTTTTTGTCTTTGAGTAATGCTTGGAAAAAGTTCAACTTCACATAGCAAACATTTTACATTACACACACACACACACACACACACCACACACCACACACACACACAATTCAAATCCATAGGAAATCAGCCTGGGCACCTGCCTCTGGGAATCATGGTACTCTTTCCCACTGGTTTTCATGATGTAAAAGCACTTGTTCCAGAACTTTCTAATTTGTGATCCATTAGCAGAATTGATTGTTTTTTTTTCATCACATAATTCTTTCACAGGTACATTTACTTCTGTTCATATGATTTACACCACAGACAGAAAGACAGATGCTGAACCTCATCCCCAAGGTCAAGATCTCTGTGTGCATCTTGACTGTAGGCTTGGACTAGTCCTTCTGCTCTCTCCACTCCCTCCCCTCTCAAGCTCATAAAAATGGCTGGGACAGAAGACTAGAAGGAGATTACTTTAGGAGAAGATACTGAATCTAAGGCTGGAAAGACAGCAGAAATCATAAAGACAAGTACTTGGGTAACACCCAATCTCTTTGAAATACCCCAGTGAA
Source organism: Erinaceus europaeus (assembly GCF_950295315.1). Lineage (NCBI taxonomy): Eukaryota > Metazoa > Chordata > Mammalia > Eulipotyphla > Erinaceidae > Erinaceus > Erinaceus europaeus. The sequence goes on from NC_080168.1 coordinate 17,294,159, forward strand.
AGCTGATGAAAGGGTGAACACAAGATGGCCAACACAAACAGATATATGTACTTCTTGAGACCTTTGGAAGAAAAGAGGGTGCTGCTAATTTATTTTCAAATAAAGATTAATAAGATAAGGTTAGGTGAGCATAACTTTGAGGCCAGTAAACTAGCACACTTAGGAGGGTGCTTGCTTTTGTCATGGGCCTGGCCCAGATTCTCACCTGTACCACGCCCCTCCACAAACACATACTGCACTAAAGGATACTTACAGTGCTATTGTATCTTTCCTTATGTTTTTTGTCTCTGTCCTATATGAAAAGCTGAATAAGATTAGTTAAAGTCTAACAATGAAAGTACATAAATAAATCAATAAAGGCAGAAATTTGATTACAAATATGAGACCATCTTGATTTCTGAGTCACATTGTGTACCTGCTTCATTTGTACCTTGAATTCTTCAACATTCCCCCCTCTCATTCTCTTGACTTGTTTTTGTATTATCCTAAAAATAAATAAATAAATAAAAGAGTGATAATTTTCTGTCCTTATAGAGACAAAGTGCCAGGTCCTGGGAGCATCATACTTTTTTCCATATCTCTGGGTTCCAGAGCACCACAAAGATTAAGCTCTTTCCATGAGTTCAGTTGACAGTAATAATTCCATTTGCACATAGAACATTCTTAGTAATGACAAATGCATCTTCCAGAGAATATAAACATGCCATTAAACCCAAGACCTTTAAAATATGAACCATGAAGGTAATCCATCTAAACTTATAGAGTGCCATTGCTCAGGGAGCTTTCCAGATCAAGGAAGGTTCTGCTATTCTTTTATTTTTATTTTAATTTTAAGTTTGTTCAATGACTAGACAGCATCTAAAGCCATCCTATGTAAGCCTCTGCAAGTCAGTAAGCTGTAAATTCAGTTGATGATATTCTCCAGTCAAGAACAGTTAAATGAGTGATCACTTTAGATAGTATTTTGAGTTCCACTAAAAAGTATTTAAGTACAGGTCACAACCAGAGGTGTTGGCAGAGGGATATTAAAACTATTCTAATCCAGCATGACACATCACATTTGCATTACCCTGCAATTTTTATGCAAATTACTTGAAATTAACTATTTAATTGGGATATTAACGAGTTTGTTGATTATAAAAATGAAGAATATCAAGAACTGGGCAGTGGTGCACCCAGAAAAATGCACATGTTACTCATATGAAAGCACCAGGCTCAAGCCCCTGGAGCCCACTGCAAGCACTGGAGCAGTGCTACAGGTGTCTCTCTTTCTCTCCCTCACTGTTTTAACCATCATCAAAGAAAGAGAAATGAAAGTGGTTTCATTTATATTATTATTAATTATCTATGTCAAATTATTTATGTTTAAAGAATAACTACCAAAAGTATAAAATTGTCTTGTAGGCATGGAACCCCACCCACAATCATGGTAGCAAAAAATAACCATAAAATAAATAAGTAAATAACAATTAAAAAATAAAGCAAAATAGCAAAGTAAGCACACCATAAAGACCTATGGAAATATAAGTGTCTAATACTACTAAACACAGTTTAAAATGCTAAAAACATGAATAAAAATGAGTCATGAGCATACAGTGTAGAGAAAAAAAGTACTATCAAACATGTTTAAAAAGTACAGCCTCACCACTCCTCAAAATGAGTTAAATTGAATTAGTATATTTTATTGATGTATAAATTTGACTCTAGCCTTTGCATTCTAAACCTTATCAGCAATTTATTTTTAGCTTCTTCCTTCTTAAATATCATTTCTGGAGTCTCTAAACTTTAGTATAATTGAAATCATGTGATCTCATTAGCTCTCATAAAATAACAGTGTGTGATAAGAACAGTGCAAGTCCACATGCAACACTGGGTAAGCATTCTCAGCATAACCTTTAAAAATGATTTCCATATGTGCTTTATATGATGAAAGTCAACTTTTACTTGAAGTTGACAAGTATATGATTTACTGAAGGAGTAAAATGTTGTGATAATGAAAACGATTATGAAAGTTGTAATTTCAAGAGCACAATAAAATTGCTAAGAATTTCCAATTAGCTAAATAATTAGGAAAATCTATCTCCAGTCAATATAGATATTAAAATAAAATATTAGACAAATTTAGAAAGACATTACAAGTTTTTTGAGGAAAGAAATAAGTTTTTTTTTTATTTAAGAAAGGAGACATTAACAAAATCATAGGATAAGAGGGGTACAGTTCCACACAATTCTCACCATCCAATCTCTATATCCTATCCCCTCCCCTGATAGCTTTCCCATTCTCTATCCCTCTGGGAGCATGGACCCAGAGTCATTGTGGGTTGCAGAAGGTGAAAGGTCTGGCTTCTGTAATTGTTTCCCTGCTGAACATGGGTGTTGACGATCCATACTCCCAGTCTGCCTCTCTTTCTCTAGTAGGGTGGGTCTCTGGGGAAGTGGAGCTCCACTACACATAGGTGGGGTCGTCTGTCCAGGGAACTCTGGTCAGCATCGTGCTGGCATCTGGAACCTGGTGGCTGAAAAGAGAGTTAACATACAAAGCCAAACAAATTGGTGAACGACCATGGACCTAAAGACTGGAATAGTGCAGATGAAGTGTTGGGGGTATTCCCTGCAGGCTTTTGTGTACTTCAGCTTTCAGGTATATATTTTTCCCTAGCTTATGGGCACATGTGAAAATTTGCTCTATCTCAGGGGACCTGGACTATATCTAGGTTTGGGAACTTTATTGGGGAGTGGAACACCTGGGATGGAATTAGACAATACTCTCTGAAAGGAAAGGTCTCACCCGAGTGATGAAGCTGAAGGGTTGTCATTCCACACCTGAAGTCTCTGGACACAGTCTGAAGTGAAACAAAGAAATAACTTTTTATACCAGTTTAAGTCACCATAATAGATTCTTTCCTAAGTATATAATAGCTCATGAATTCAATATATATATATTTTAAATCTCTGCTGAACTCTGTTTTATGGTGGTTCTGGGACTTGAACCTGAGACCTTGGAGCATCAGCCATGAAAGTCTTTTGAATAAACACAATGTCATATTTCCAGCCCTATAGTTTAAAAATTTCAGAAAACCAATTAAAATGTTTCCATTGCATTATTTAAAATCATAATTAAAATGCTGAACATTTCAGAACATTTTTTGAAGCTCCAAATTTTATTTCCTGATGACAACTTTTCCTTTCATCTTTTATTTCAGATAAAATAATTTTAAGATACCCCCATGCTGATATAAATAAATATAGCAAACAAACCTGCAACAACAGCAAGAGAATAGCAAGCAAACTATCTTTTAGACTTGTGAAAACTATGGTGGTTACCAGAGAGAAGATAGTGTCAGAACTTTGTTGGCGGGTCCAATGAATTGCGCGCGCACATACATGAGTGTAATACTATAACCCCTGAAGTCATATGGTTTTCCATACCAGTGCTAAGTCATTAATAGTTCTAGTCATTAAAAGACCAAAAAAAGAAAAAGAAAAAGAAAGAAAGAAAAAAGAATTTCCTGGATCTACCAAATACTGCACTCAGACAGTGCACTTGCTTTTTCATACATCCAACCCAGATTTAAGCTTAGCCCCCAGTGCAGCAAAAGAAGTGTTGATGCTCTGGGATCTTTTGCTGTGCCTTTCTGTCTGCCTTTTTCCCATTTCTTACTTGGCAAACTGTATATTCAATGGACGCCTAAGCTTACTCTTTCCAAAGACTGAAATTCAATCCTTTCTAGAAGAAGGGTAGAGTAATGTATTATTCATTCCTGTACACTGTTGGGGAGATATAGAATTATTTTTCTGGGAAGCATTTTGTTAACATTTCTGAAATAAAATGTTAGCTAGATTCCCAATATACCCCAAAAATTACTCAGGGAAAAATAGAAGCTACATGAAACACATGCATCAACATTATTAAATGGCAGGTAGAAATTTTACATGGGGGGGGCACGGGGCGGTAGCGCAGCAGGTTAAGCGCACATGGCACCAAGCACAAGGACCGATGTAAGGATCCCGGTTCAAGCCCTGGCTCCCCACGTGCAGGGGATCACTTCACAGGTGGTGAAGCAGGTCTGCAGGTGTCTGGCTTTCTCTCCCTCTCTTTGTCTTCCCCTCCTCTCTCCATTTTTTTCTGTCCTATCCAACAATGACATCAATAATAACTACAACAACAATAAAACTAGGGCAACAAAAGGGAAAATAAATAATAAAAAAATTTTAAAAAGAAATACCATTACTCAGGTGAGACCTTTCCTTTCATAGTATACTCTAATTTCATCTCAGGTGGTTCACTCTCTAACAAAGTCCCAAAACCTAGATATATACCAGTTTCTGTGAGAGAGAGCATATGTTCACACGTATCCATAAACTACTGCAAAATATATACCTGAAAGCAGAAGTACACTAGAGTTTGCAGTGAGTAACCCCCTAACACTTCCTCTCCACTATTCCAAGCTTTGGGTCCATGATTGCTCAACAATTTGTTTGGCTTCGTATGTTAACTCTCTTTTCAATCACCAGGTTCCAGATGCCATCAGGATGCTGGCCTGGCTTCCCTGGATTGAAGACCCCACCAATGTGTCCTGGAGCTCTGCTTCCCCAGAGACACACCCTACTAGGGAAAGAGAGAGGCATACTGGGAGTATAGACCGACCAGTCAATGCCCGTGTTCAGCGTGGAAGCAATTACAGAAGCCAGACCTTCTACCTTCTGCAACCCACAATGACCCTGGGTCCATGCTCCCAGAGAGATAGAGAATGGGAAAGCTATCAGGGGAGGGGGTGGATATGGAGATTGGGCGGTGGGAATTGTGTGGAGTTGTACCCCTCCTACCCTATGGTTTTGTTAATTAATCCTTTCTTAAATTAAAAAAAAATGTCACATTGTAGAATACATTTTAAAGTAATTTTTACAATAACAAAACTGTGTGTGTTTATCTTTTGGACTGGGAATATCACCTCCAGTAATTTCCTTGAGGATTCAGAAAGTTATCGAACACAGTACTATTTATAATTGCAAATTATTTAAAAGTCTAAATGGTTGTATACAGAAGAATCATTGAATTAACTGTCACAACCACACAATGAATACAATGCTGGTATAAAAAAGTGGTCTGAGAGATGGAACAGTGGATAAAGCATTGGACTCTTAAGCATGGGATCTCTAGTTCAGTCCCCAGCAGCACAAGTACCAGAGTGATGTCTGGTTCTTTCTCTCTCTCCCCTCCTATCTTTATCATTAATAAATAAATAAAATCTAAAAAAACCTTTTAAAAGGTAATGAAAACAAGGACCTGGGTTTAAGCCCCTGTTCCCCACCTGCAGGGGGAAAGCTTTTTAAGTGGTGAAGCAGTGCTGCAGGTGTTTCTAGTTCTTGCTCCCTTTCTGTCTTCCACTTCTTGATTTTTTTTTTTTTGCCTCCAGGGTTATTGCTGGGGCTCAGTGCCTGCACCATGAATCCACTGATACTGGAGGCTATTTTTTCCCCTTTTGTTGCTCTTGTTGTTTTATCATTGTTGTGGTTATTATTATTGTTGTTGTTGTTGCTGTCACTGTTGTTGGGTAGGACAGAGAGAAATGGAGAGAGAAGGGGAAGGCAGAGAGGGAGAGAGAAAGACAGACACCTACAGGCCTGCTTCACCGCCTGTGAAGCGACACCCCCCCCCTTCAGGGCTAGAAGCCCTTCTTGATTTCTGGCTGTCTCTATCCAATAAATAAATAAAGCTAGAAAATGTGATGCAGAATCCTATCAAATTATGTTGAGTGATTTTTAGTATATGATAAGTGACAAAGGCAATCTATAAAGGAATTTGAACAGTATGCTGTCTTTTATTCAAGACAAAACAGGTAAAAAAAAATGTATGTACTTAATTATAATAGTGCAGTAAGCCAGAGGGAATGGGTACTTTATTCCTTTTCATCCACGACTTAGTGGCTGAAGCCAAAGCCTGTCACTTAGCATCCAGGTCAACAGGTGGGGTCAATTGGATTCTCTACTCATTCTCATGTGGCTCAGAATCAAGGTGTCAGCCTGGGTTCATCTCTGGAGGCTCTAGGGAAAATCCATTTTCCAGTGTATTCAGGTTGTTGGCAGAATTCAGTTCCTCGCAACTGTAGGGCCAAGGTCTGTAAGTCCATTCTGGCTGTCAACCAGAGGTTGTGATTGTGCTCAGTATCTACAAATTAGTTAATTAATTTTAGGTTGAGAGACCAGAACGCCACTCTGGCATATCAGCTGAGCTCTTGCAACATATGGCAGGCTAGGAATTGGACCTAGGGTCTTAGGTGGCAAAGTTCTATTTTTGGCCACTGGACTGCCTTCCTACCCTGTGCTCAGCCTGTGAGATGCCTGGTTCCTTTTCACATGGACTCTCTTGTCTTCAGACCAGTGATGCAGTGCCAAGTGCTTAGAATTGCTTTTGAGAAGGAGAGAAGAAAAAATAAAACTCTACAAGTGCAATTCAAACTAAAGCAAGGAAATCAAGTCAAATGTTAAATTACTAACATAACCATAATAAAGCGGGCAAGCAAACCTACCCCCAATAATAAGTGAACACTTGTTCTTAAACTATATGCCCTGAGGCTAAAGGGAGAAAAATACCTTTAAACAAACCTTGAACCTCAGTCTGTTGGCTCCTTTTGTTTGTAAGGGATGGGTTAGCAAATTTGAAAGTACTTTTGTGTTTTTATTTTACTCTTAATAAAAAAAAAATTGTTCTTCTTGTTTTATTAGTGGTATTCAATATTATAAGGTTATCATCACATCCACTGCCAGGATTCTGTGCCCCCCACTTCCTAATGATAACCTCCACACTGCTTGCAAAGTTTTAGAGACAGTTTGGTTACTTCTGTGTTTTTTGTTTGTTTGTCTTTTAAATCTTATTATATTTATTTATTGGATAGAAACATCCAGAAATGGAGAGGGAAGAGGGTAAGAGAGAGACAGAGACAAAGACACACCTACAACAATGTTTCACCACTCAAAAGTCTTCTCCCGTTACAGGTGGGAACTGAGGGCTTGAACCCCAGTCCTTGCGCATTGTGATACATGTGACCATCCAGGTGCGCCACCATCCAGTCCTGTCTGTTTGTTTGTTTGTTTTTGCAAGACAATGTGTTTTAATTCTCTAAATCTCCCACATGAGGGAAAACATTTGGTAGTTTTCTTTCACCATTATGTTTATTTAACTAGGCATAATCACCTCCAGTTCCATCCAGTTGGTCCTAAAGGACATGATGTTATTTTTTGTTCGATTAAAGAGTAAGTAAATACCTGTGTTGGTAAAAAAAAAAAAAAAAAAAAAAAAAAAAAGGAAGACATGGTTTTCACTAAAGGACAAGAAAACTTCAGTCTGGAAAGGGGAGTGAAAGCTAGAATGAATTCAGTGCCAACTAACTGGAATGGAGACATCAGTGAAAACAAATCAGTTTCAACATAAAAAATGATAGAGATGTAGCTGTGGACATTGTATGTTACATACATGAACTTGTATGTGTGAGTATATGCGGCAGCATGAATGAGCTTCTGTAGGACCTTTAACACAGCACCACTGCTATATAATAATAGAAGTAATAATAGGTATAATAAATGCCATTTGCCATGAAAAGAAACTCAAGATGCTTTTGGGAGGTGGCTGATTCTGGAACTGAAGCAAGAAAAAAAAAAATGAACTGAGACTACTTTGTTCTGAAAAGTAGGAATGTGCTCCAAGAATAGTGTAAAAAGAGTCAAAGAATAGGGCGCACCTGGTTGAGCACACGCTTTACAATACACAAGGACCCAGGTTTAAGCCCCTAGGCCCCACTTGCAGGGGGAAAGCTTTGTAAGTGGTAAAGCATGGCTGCAGGTGTCTCTTTCTCTCTATCTCCCCCTGCCTCTGGTTTCTGGCTTTCTTTAACCAACAAATAAATAAAGATACTAAAATAAATTCAAAGAAAGAAAAGTCCAAGAAATACTAAGTAAAGCTTGAAAGTGTTAAGACTGGTCAACTCCTGGGGCAATTTGAGCATCAAAAGGATGATTGTGGGAGCTATGTGTTGGCACATCTGCATGAGTGCACATCTTAGCGTGTTCAAGCACCCAGGTCTGAGGTCCTGGTTTTTACCTGCTTGGGAAGAGGCTTCACAATTGGTGAAACAGATCTTTAGGTGTCTCTTTTCCTCTCTCCCTCTCTATCTCCCTTCCCTTCTCAATTTCTCTCTGTCTTATCAAATACAAAGAAGGGACTAGAGGAGAAAAAGAAAGGGAAAAAGAAGGAAGAAAAGAAAAGAAGCAAAGAAAGAAAGAGGCAACCATGCCCACCAGAAGCAGTGAATTCATCATGTACGGACCAAGCCTCAGTGGTAATCCTGGTGACTATTAAAAAAAGGCAATTATGATAAAGGAGGATGATCCATTGAATAAAAAATCGAGTAGTACTTTACTGACAAATGGATGAATGGGTAAGCAAAATGTCTGGGAACAGAAAGATTTTCTTATCTTAGAAATCTAATTAATAATAATAGGATAATGATAGTGACAATGGTTAATAATAGAATTATGGTACCCTTCAAATTAACTGGTTTAGAAAAAAATCCTCATATTAATGCTAGCATTGCTGTGAAATTCTGAAGAACAACATAAAACATAATCTCAAAGTACCACACCACAAGGATTCACCATGCATACCTGTGAGTCAGCTTATATACACCTCAGGGAGGATTCTCTCTCATGAAAGTCAGCTACCTCTCACTGCCTGCGGAGGTCTCATTTAGAAACCAGTAGACCAGAACACGTACCTCTACGGAAATTGAGTGCTATTTGCTGACCACTTTGGGAGCTTAACTCCAGTTGAATGGCATTTGCAAAAATAAGAGTATGCTTTTATAGTTAACTGTTGAATGAACTGCTAGGAAGGCAGATGAGATTTGCAGAGAAGAAATGTGAGTTTCTTCCTTTATCCCACCTCTTACTCTTGACAAATACTGACTCTGGAAAACAAATATAAAAAGCTCAGCATACTTCTTGATGGTGTAGGCACTGGTGCTGGGTGAAGGAGAGGCAGCGGCACTTGTTCAGTAGACTCTTCTTCTTCTAGCGTTTTCCCTTCTTCTGTAGCTAGTCAACAGCGTCAGGTTGAGCCTGATGTAAAGTTTCGAGACCTCCTTTGAATCTGGAGAGGTGGCAGTCATTGACTATGTGGGTCATAGTCTGTCTGGAGCCGCAGGGGCAGTTCGGGTCGTCTCTGGCTCCCCAGCGATGGAACATAGCGGCGCACCGGCCATGGCCTGTTCGATAGCGATTGAGGAGGGCCCAGTCATAACGTGCTAGGTCAAAGCCGGGTTGACGCTTGCAGGGGTCTGTGATGAGGTGTTTGTTCTTTACCTCAGCTGACTGCCAACTCTGTTTCCAAGAGTCTGGAACAGAGAAGTTCAGTGTAGGCATAGGGGACCAGATTGGGTGACGAGACGTCAAGCGTTGGATAGGGTGGGTGAAGATATCCGCGTATATTGGCAGGTCCAGTCGAGCGTAGACGTTCAGTAGATAAATGCTGGCATTACCTGTTGGTAATTGCTGGGACTGTACATCTACTCTGGTGAGGAAAGTGGTGGTGGCTCAGGTGGTAGAGTCAGATGGGGTAATGGTGGCAGTGACGGGGGAAATTGGAGTAGGGATGGAAGAGTTACCAGGGGAAGGAGATGAGGGCAGTGGTGATAAAGTGGGGGAAGGGAATGCCAGTGGTGGGAGTGGTTTGGTGGTGGGGTTAATCTTGCAGGTGATGGCACACTTGTGAGGAGGTGTATAGGCATAGGAATGCAGAGTTGGGTGCAGATGATGGAGTGTCACTCAAAAAATCAACCCTGAAACCCGCGATTTAACAGGTCAGGAGCCCAACCTTCAGAGCATTCTAGTCAACGTTCTGCTTGTCTCAGATGTTGGGTGAACTATTGATGGAAGCAGTGTACTCCCTATGGAACTTCATCTGCCTCCAAGACTTCTCCCAGTGTCTCTTTCCACTTAGACTGAGTATCATTGAAGTTCCCCAGACACACCTTGCACAGCCATATTGTCCCAAGTATGGAGTCTTACTTAGTCCTTGCTTTTCTAAGTGCTGTCTCCACCACTTGCATGGGAACTATTCTCTCCATTCTCCTTTTTGTTTATCCTTAAAAAACTCACATCTCTATCACAACTCCATCCTTATTTACCTCCCAGATCCTTCTCACATCAGTGCTCTCAGACCTCGTAATGAAACATATAAGCTCAGATTCTTCACTTGCTAGACTAAGTAGAGTGTGCCATAAGCAGTGGAAGGGTGTGAGAAAGACCGGGGCCTCGGAGTGTGTGTGTGTGTGTGTGTTCGTTCGTGCATATGTGTGTGTGATGTTTTTTTGTGGGGGAGTGATGTGATGTGATGTGATGGCAGAAAGAAGGGAATGGAAACTAAAATAATGAGATTAGTGGCAAAGCCTCCCAGTCAAGAGTGCCTCAGTCTGAATAAGGCGGGGGCTCCTAGGACTAGACCGTCTCTGATGGAGTTTAAGTTCCTTCAAAAGATGAGAGATTGGTCTTTAGTTTATTTGATCTCAGATGACTTTCACTAGGATTCATCTTTAAAGACCTGGAAATTTTGCTCACTGTTACTTCTCCCAGAATATAGATGTTATCTGCTTGACCTGAGCTATAGGTTGAAAAGGAGATATTCCTTCAGTGGAATCTCCCTGGAATAAGCCCTTGATTTTTGTTTGTTTGTTTGTTTTGGTGCTGGTGGTAGGGGAACTTAGTGGTTTACAGTACAGTTTTTGGCACATGGGTACATTTTTCATCTCACCAAGACAGGTATCTGAGAAACACTCCTACCCCCAAACTAGGTCCTTTTTCCATTGTAGTATGCCAAGGCCTGAAAGCTTTCCCCACCCTTCAACCCTCTCTCCCTGTCCTCCTTCCCCAGGGATTTTTTCTTTGGTGCAATACACCAGACCAGTCCAAGTGGACATCCTGTCTCACTACACAGGGATGCCATTCCCAGGCCTCATAAGGTCTTCCGCCTGTCCCCTTGCCTCCAGACAACTCTGCCTCTCATGCTTTCTAGATTCTGACCAAACAAAAAAAGTCAAAAACAAAAGATTTAATTGCAGTCTTTTGTGCTGTAATGTGCTAGTTTCTTTAAAAAAATACACGAGATTATCAAAACACTGCTACTCTGGGAAAATGTAAGTTATGGAAAAGAACATCATAGATTAAAGGGTGATTTTATTTCCCCAAAGAAATATATAAAAAATAAAGTTGATTTTTAATAGTTTGAAGTTATTTTGTTATGGCTAAAGTAAGAAAAATTAAACAACCTCTCTATCAACAGACCAAAACAATCTAAATATTGTTGAGAAAAATTCTCAAGGTGGGGGGGATGTCCCAAATTAGCCAGGGTCTAGGTAAGTTTTAGACCAGTTCCCAGCTACCAATGTTAAACAAAAACACAAGCTGCCAGAGGAATAGCCAGTTACCCAGACAGCAACTGTGAACTCCTATGGTGTCTGGGAAATGGTTCCCCCTCCCCTTTTGCTTTTGTGCTATACTATTCACCAATTACAGACACATTTTAACCACCAACAGTAGGCATACTACCAGGTACATGGAATGACTGTCTGTAATGTTGGACAATAATAATGATGAAATTCAAAGAGATGGTGGAGAAGAGTTTGCAAGACAAATGTTAGCATCGTCATTTATACAGGAGTTCATAAAAGTTGCTTGTAAAATGGATGCCAGTTAGCTTTAAAAGAGATTAGTTCACAATGACAAGATATGAATCAAATTGGTGACTGAAAAGTATTCAGACTCTGATAAAATCAGCAAATGCATGTGTTAAAGCATAAGAGTCATGATTCTGATTTTCTGTCAAAGGACAGTCTGACAGTGTGTACAGTTAGGGCGTAGGAGTGGTTAAAGGACCCAGAAGGGAAGGTTAAGCAGCAGGTTAAGTGCACACGGCACGAAGCACAAGGATCAGAGTGCGGAGTCCCCTCTCCCCACCTGCAGGGGAGTCCCTTCACAGGCTGTGAAGCAGGTCTGCAGGTGTCTATCTTTCTCCCCCCCTTCTTCCCCTCCTCTCTCCATCTCTCTCTGTCCTATCCAACAATGACGACATCAACAACAACAACAATAATAATGACAACAACAATAAAAACAATAAGGGCAACAAAAAGGAAATAAATATTTTTTAAAAAAAAAAGGATGCAGAAGGTTTGGCTAAATCCAGGAACAGAGAGAGTCTAGTTTTATAAAGGAAGGATCTCAGCAGGAAGAAGAAATAGAGAAGCTTATAAGCAAACATACAGGACAAATCTAAGATGGCGGTTATGGGGTGCACAGAGATTAAGGGTGACATGGAAGGAAAAAGGGTTAGGAGAACAGACTATCAAACATCTCAGAGTAGACACGGTTTCCTGAGTATAGAGTCGGAGACCTCATAGAATGAGTAAATAATGTGGCATGACCTTCACCTCAAAGAAAGTTAGAGGGGGAGAATCCCCAGGATCTGTCAGTTGTAGTTCATTCATTATGAGGAGAATAAATAGAGGTACAAAGAGAGATTGTGATGCACCCTGAGTTATGGAACTGGGTGCTCTAATTTATAGCAGTTATTTACCTGCTCTGGCACAAAGATAACTGTGAGTCAGATGGGAATACCTAGGATCTGTATTCTAGAAATAGAGGGTAGAATGATGACCAGCCCCTCTCGGACACTGCAAAGTCCATAAAGGAACTAGCTCTGTATTTCCTTGTCAAAATTTATAGTGACCCTAGAGTATTTATCAAGTTGAAGGTGCATACTTAGGTATAAACTAAAAATCACCAGAGCGAAGACTGCTCCCCTGCTAGTGTGTAAGCCGCTTAGTACTAGGTGTCAGAACTCATTCGTCTTTCCATCTACAACACCTGGACAGTTGTCATCATGCACATGTGTGTCTTTTCTATAGAGTTATTATTTTATCCCAGAGACATTCACATCCCTATTCTCCTACATAGACTACATTGAAATTCACCAAGATCACAGGAGTATCTATAGCTGCTGAGTAAATTAAGAGCAGAATTCAAATCTATATTTTTTTGTCCTTACCATTGATGTTACTACTTTATCAAGGGCCTCCTGAAAAAGATATCTAAAGCAAAAATAAGTGTGAATAAGACAACATTTGAATAGAGCCAGTCTAGAAAACAGAGCTAAAATGTGAATCCATAGTAAGAATTTCTTGGAGTCTAAGGCTGAGCTTGTCCATAACCATCTTGGGATTTGTAGCAGTGAAGAAAGGGTTTGGCACAGAGTCCCATATTATTACTCAAGGGAACAGTTTTTGATTAGAATGTAATCAGTGCATCCAGCAGTTACACTGTTTACCAGCATCTACCAAGTGCCAGCTTACTGCTTCAAACTCAAGTTGTCAGAAGTCTTCCAAACAATATGCTGTGGTATAAACACAGCGGTTATGGTCTGTGGCCTGAAATTCTTTTACTGTGGGAAAATCAGTTTCACTGATGATGTGAAGGTCAAGTGAGGTCAACATCAAAATAAGGCAGTGTGACCTGAACTGGGGCAAGGAGAGTGTATTTTTGTTGTTGTTTTGGCTGTGTGTGTGTAGACATCAACAACTGTAACACTTCTTGGAAATATTCAAAAATGACTGAAGTGAGTGGAATCTAACCATCAATGAGCTACAGGTGGAAGAAGAGAAGGAAAACTATGATCTTTGATCCCTTCAGGGTTCTTTAAGACTTTAAATGTCCCCACAGGAGAGCCTCGGCTTATTATTATTATTATTATTTTAATACCAGAATGCTAACTGTACCATCAGTGACATTTTATCAGAACTGACAACAGATCATATACAGGTTGGATTTGGCTTGTTTAGTTACTAGAGGACAGACAAATGTCAGTTAAATATTTTGTTGACTGAGCAGAAAAGGGCTGAAAGCAAGCTTGAAGGAAGAGTAAACAAGTGCTATGTCCTGGTGAAGAACCATCAGATCAGAATGCAACTCTCTTGTTCGTGCTGTTCTTAGAAAGCATTTCCATTTGGTTTGGTTCTGGGAGCAAAGCCAAAGCTTGCTTTAGAGGAACAGAGATTTCCAGTAAGTTGGGCGGTGAGGGTGACTGGGTGGGGATGGGGGGAAAGTTTGGGGGTGGGGGTTGTCTGTCCAGAGACCTGTGGACAAGCTTCCCTCTGATTCTCTGAACTGACAGAATCTCAGAAATATGTGAGAGTCAGGGAGCATTTCACCAGAGCAAATAAACCAGAAGACAGATAGACACCTCTTGTCCCCTTGCTTCAGATAATTAACATACCATGGGGAGAAAAGAGAGAGAAGGAAGCTGATACAGAGAAAGGCACTGTTGTCTGCGGCCACACCACCCTGAACACACCCCATCTCATCTGATCTTGGAGAAAGGCACTACGGTCCTACTTTCTCTCTTGTAGGACCTCACAAGGGCATGCTAGGTGCTTGGGTGCACAGTGTTTCATGCTCAGAAGTCCAATTTACTATCAGTTCCTTGGAGCCCAAGAAATGTATTTTTTCTCTTTTCCTACTCTCCAGATTCCTCTCAAATTATCAATTTTTCCAACATGATCCATGGAAAAAAAGCAATAGGCAGGACTTTGAAAGGAAATAAGGAAAAAGATTTATAGGTCCTGAATACAAAAATGCACAGAACATTCTGCAATGAGTTTGCTTTGTGTATTTGTTGGGCTGTATCTTTTGTTTGTTTGTGGCAACCAGGGTTATCACTGGGGCCTGGTGTCTGCACAATGAATCTACTGCTCCTGGTGGCCTTTTTATTTTATTTTTTAAACCTTTCTTTTTACTTGATAGGGCAGAGACAATTGAGGGATGGGGTATACTGAAGGAAAGAGAAAGAAAGAAAGACACCTGTAGCAATGCTACATTACTTTGAAGCTTCCCTCCTGCAGATACGGGCCAGGTGTAGATTCTTGTGCATGGTAATGTGTGAACTCAACTAGGTACATCACTCAGCCATGGAGTTAGGTGTTTTATCTACTTGCCTTGTTCATATCTTCTTTACAATTCTGAAAACTTGGATTCTGAATTTACACTGCTGTTCTTACGCTAAAGGGTTAAAGAGTGGTGACTTATTTGCAGAGCTTGTCCCCTTATTAATCGGTGTAGAATGTGGATGAAATGGGGATGGTGGTATTTTTTCCCAGCAACGCTAGAGGGTGGATGTGAAAATCAAATGAGATGTTATACAGAGAAGCACTTGGTGAGCTGTGAAATGCTGAACACATGGGAAGAATTATTGCTGGATTGATAAACTACTCTCAAGACACCAGTGTCTGAGATTCCCCTGCTTGAAAGACAAGCGCTTTCTCCATATCCACCTCTAACATGTATTCCAAACTCATTTGGAAATTGGCTTCCAAGATGTAACCATATCTTTGGCACCAGTCAGCAGATCAAACCTCACTTCCTGCCGCTGTCTATATGTGCAACATAGCCTCCAGAGCGAGAAACTAAATCTCGGGTTCCATTAGTAATGGAACAGGAAGTTTGAAACTGTCATGTTGCCCTCCAGGAGGAAGAATCTGGGTATTAAAGGGCAAGGCAGGTGTAGGGGTGACGGTGGGCATTGGGTAGGCTGTTTGGGCTGTGACGACAGGGGATAAACGGATGTTAACTTGAGGGAGGGAGCAATGGGCATCATTTTCCAGTGCTGATTAAAAATTCCAATAATTCCTCCACCAAATAAGGTTTATTAGAGTAGGAATTCCAGCTAGATAATCTGGAGAACTGGAAAGAAGGAAGAAACTGTAAAAGAAAAGGAGACACCAAATCATTTGCTTATCTGACACATGCTGGCTATGAGACAATAGTGTCAATTTTCATTTAAATCCATACCTCAGCCTCTCCCCACCCCAAGTTCCTCACCCAGTTGGTCCTGCTGCTGTGTGTTTTTTACTGGAGAGCAGATATCTCTGGTTGGGTGGGCACGTTCTCTTAGCACAGACTCTTTAGGAATTCAGAAGGTTCCCACGCATTGACTGCTAGAATTAAATGCCTGGATTGTCTGGAAGAAAAGTGATAGAGGGAAGGGTAGAGAGGTGGAACTTAGACACTGCTGATGGCAGGAGGGTGTCTGACTCCACTGGGAAGAACATTCCCAAGCAGCAACCCAGAAGCTTCTACAAGGGGAACACAGCCTCTGCATGCTTGCCCTCCTCCCTCCCCGGCTCTTATCTCCACTGACCATCTGCCAACACCAGGCTCACCACTCAGCTCTCTCACTGTGGTTAAAAGCTGAGATAAGCTGGGATCCAAATTTCAGTTCCTTCTTCTCCAAGATGTGTGGTCCTGCTTCGTTATTTAACCCCAAAGATGAAGCTCAGTTTCCCAGCAGACAGCCAAGAATGCCCACGACGTTTTCAGTGAAACCTAAGTCTTGAACACAGGCCTGTAAACTCCTCTCAATAAGCAGTGTTGATTATCACTTGATTAGCAAATTCTGCTGTTACCTCTTAGCCATCACCACTTCCTCCAGGACAAACACTGATTAGAAACTGCCTGTGTGCCAGATGCATGTAAGTCACCATGACTTTAAAGATAAAACTGATACATATCTATGGCCGCCCTCACTCCCAAGCCAACAAGCTACTGTCAGCAAAAGAGACATACCACAGAGAGATTAGCTGGTCATGGTCCTCATGTATAGGGTGTCACATGGGCAGAGGGTTAAGCCTGTTTGAGGGAGTTTGTGGGGGTGGTGCTCTGGGGGTACAGGTCAGGATGAAGTCCTCTGGCAGGTCTGCATAACCCCTGTGTGGCTTGTGCTGGGCTCTCAGCCATTTTCAGGCTGTGTTTCACGCTGTTCCAACCCAGCTTTTGAGATGGTATCTTAGAGGTCATTGAGCAGAGATGACAGCTCTTCAGCCCTTTTGGGGGCCCTCTTCCAGAGTAGCTTTGATTGTATCTGTTTTTATAAATTGGCAGTATGAGATTAGAAGAAAAGGTCAAACTGACCAAAAATCTTCAGAAACCACTAAGACAAAGTGATTTCTTCTTTTTCTTAAAAATTATTTTATTTTCATGAGAGAGACACAGAGAGAAAAACCAGAGCCCTGCTCAGCTCAGGCTGGAGACTGAACCTTGGACCTCAGAGCCTCAGGTATGAAAGTCTTTGACAGAACCATTATGCTGTTGCCCCAGCCCTACGTGAAATTATTTCTAGGAGCCATCCCAAAGATGGGCTGACAGCATTCTCTGAAGCCTGCCTCAAGGCTAAGATTTCTGGAACTGACTCATCTCAGGCTTTTTGTCCAGAGTTCTGTCATTGACCACACTTTACTCCATGTTATTAATTTTCTCTTCCTCCTTCTTCTCTTGCTCTTCCTCCTCCTCCTCTTCCTCCTCTTGCTCTTCTTCCTTCTCTTCCTCTTCCTCCTCTTTCTCCTCCTCAGAGTTATTACTGAGGCTCAGTGCTGGTTCTACAATTCCATCATTCCCAGTGGCCATTTTTTTCATTTTTGTTCTATTTTATTTAATAGAACAGAGAGAAATTTAAAGGGGAGCAGAAGATAGGGGGAGAGAGACAGAGACATCTGCACACCTGCTTTATAGTTTGTGAAACTTCCCCCTACAGGTGGGGAGTGAGTGTTCAAACTTGGTTCCTTGAGCATGGTAGCAAATGCACTCAACAAGGTGAACCACCACTCAGCCCCTACTCCGTGTTATTTGTCAATACCTCTTTTCTCTTGTCAACCCAACCCTTCCCCTCGTCCCCCCCACCCCCGTCAACAATGTTCAGCTCCCACATACCTCCAGTTCTGAAATCACAAATCAGAGTAGAGGCTAGTTGGTCTAAAGAGAAGCTTGACCTACTGAGGACTATTAAAAAAGCACACTCTGTCTTTATAAAGGATAATGCTTAAGAACCCCCAGACAACTGTTGACTTAATTTAACTTGAACTCTGTTTCATCAGTCAAGGTTTCAAAGTCAGGCTGTCAGAAGTCCCCCCAGGGAAATGGGGTGAACTGAGTAAGGAAACCACTAAGGAGGGTTTCTTCCACTATGAAGTTGGAGGTGAGGGTGGGATAGAAAGGGAACTCTAGGCCATCACCCAAAGACCCTTCTTCCATTGAGTTGAATTCTTCATTCAAAAAGAGTTTGGGTATAAACAGTGTCAAGATTCTTGTTCCCTTCTTGAATAGTTTATGATGAAGGAAAAAGTCCCCAGCTAAAGAAAGGAGGAGACATAAATAAATAAATAAATAAATAAATAAATAAATAAGCGGAGGGAAGGAGGGAGGAAGGGAAGGAACCAGAAAGAACTCACCTGCCAGTGTTTGCTTTGATATGTACCTCACCTCCTCACCCCACAGTGCTGGGGGAAGCTTCTGTGCTATGGCATCTATCTTCACTTCTCTCTGTCTCTAGCTTAAAGGAAAATCAGCCTCGAGTAAAAAGCCCCAGTGAGAAAAACAAAGAAATAAAGGCCAGGAAGATAACTGAACCTGTTGGTGTACCAACTTGCATGCTTATCAATCTCTGGTACGTTTGTGCCAACTCTAAGCAGTGCTCTGACTCTCATTTTCTCTTACTCTAAATAAACAAATATGACAGAAGGAAGGAAGTAAAGAAGTAGGCATGAAGGCAAAGGGGAGAAAGAAGAACCCTGGGAAAATCAGAATAGTATTCAGTAGGTAGATTTCAACCAGGTTCTCCAGAAATGACTGGCTGTGCTATATAGTTTTAAGACTCTGATGGTTTTAGTGGAGTTAAAAATGTGAAGCAGAACATAAAGTTGTCAGGTTTATTTGTTGGCCAGGCAGCTTAACCACATGCAGAATTCACTATGCTCTCTACAAAGAACTTTCACAACCCTAGTGAGTCCATCCACAATTAACCTGTTGTATCACATGATACAGTCCAAGTTAGGAGAAACACCCATTTATTTTCTGTTAAGGTCACCAAAAGTAGCAACGTGAATAGTGTTACACTGCAAACTCTTCTGATTTCCAAGATCTGTTTCTTATTTAGCAAATATCAAAACTCAATTTTATACATCAATCCATCAACTTCTTTGAGTGAAATGGGCTGAAGTTTGATTTTATAAAGCTCCAAGTGTTTATAAGTAAAGGCCCTTATGCAAATTGTAAAGTATCATTCTTGGGGCTGAGTGGCGGTGCACCAGGTTGAGCGCACAGGTCACAACATGCAAGGACCTGGGTTCGAGCCCCCCAGTCCCCACCTGAAGGGGGAAAGCTTTGCAAGTGGTGAAGCAGTGTTGCAGGTGTCTCTCTGCCCCTCTCCCATCTCTGCCACCCCCTTCCCTCTTGATTTCTGGCTGCCTCTATCCAATAAATAAATAAAGATAATAAAATGTAAAATAATAATAAAATAAAGTATCATTCTTCAGCCAAGGAATATACAGATACTTGGCTCATAATTTCAGGAATTCTGTCAGGCTTAGGCAAATTCATCTGCTCCAAAGGGAAGGGAAATTTACATGTCACTGTAAAAAGAAATGCCATGTAGTATACTTTCTGGGCACAGAAATTAGTCCAGGAAAGTCTGAGAGAATTTTCCTATTACTGTAGAGTTTCTCAGTTACCTTGTTCCTATTCACACCTGCCCAGAGAAGCCTTCCAGAGAGGATCTCTTGTGTTGTAATAGGGCAGTGTTTTACTGGTAGATTTATCCAACAGTTATTAAAGTATATGTTTTCAGTTTTTTAAAGGTTCAAGATTTAATTTCTTAGAGTCAAATGCATGAACCCAAGCCCATTGTGCTTCCTTACAAATTAAAATGTCCTAGGCTGGAATTTCATATGGAAAATATACACTTGCCTCTAACTTCAGAAGTCTAAATTAACTGAGACTTTGGCCCCACAATTAACCAGAACTCTGACTTACTGGCATATGAGACTGAGCTGTAGAGCACTTTCACTGTGAATGCAGAACTGTGATTCATACTCATTGTCACATGAGACCTTGGGACCCAAGGGTCTGTGTAGCTATTATTTGCAAGCCAGTCACAAGGAAATACATATTTTCTCAAGGGAACAAGAGATGAGGCATATAGAGAAAAATTATCTGTTTTATTATTTTTTTAGATTTATGTATTTTTATGAGAGATGGAAAGAGGAAAGAGTGAGAAGGGAGAGAGAAAGGAGGGAGGGAGGGGTGGAGAGAGAGAGTAAAGGGAGGGAGGGAGGGAGAGGAAGGGAGGGAGAGAAAGAGAGAGAGAGAGAGAGAGAGAGAGAGACCAGAGCTCTGCTCTGCTCTGGGTTATGGTGGTGCTGGGGACTGAACATGGGATGTCAGATTTCCAGACATGAAAGTCTGGTGTACTGCTTCTGGTGCTCTTTCCCTGGATCACCTGTGTTTTTCTGGCCTTTAAGTTGCTAATTGCAATTAGGCAGGGGCATAAGAGGAGTATGGTTTGGTTTTATCCCAATCAATCAAACAAGTCTCCCATTCCCTTTGGAAGAAGCCACATAGGAGAGACGAAAGGTGGGCGAAGCTCCCCATAGTGATTTGGCAGGACAGAAATTAGACTTCTTGTAACCAGAGAAGTTGTAGCAGAGAAGTGGGGAGAAGGAATCATCTCTGTGTCGTTGTCATTGAGTGTATCAGAACAGCAGATGAGGGATAAAGAGAGTGAGGGACCTGAGCCCAATGACTATCTTCTTTTTTTTTTTAAAGGGTTCTATTGACTTTTCTAAATGTTTATATCTTCAGAAGTAAGATTGAGGTGAGAATGGTGCCTTTTGCATAGCATTAGAGTAAAGACTTAACAAGAAAATGGGTTGAAGTCCTCAGTATGTGCCTGGGTATCAGGGAATGGCGAATACACAGTCATCTTGCTACTGAGGCTCATTGAAGGGAACCTTCTCCCTAACTCGGTCCCACAGCTAAGTTTATTCCTCACACATTTCTATGCTTCAGCAGTGGCAAAAGAAGCTAAACATGATTAAAGAAGATCACATAGGCATAGTGATGAGTTTTCTTTAACAGATTCAGTCTTCCAAAAATTGAGCGCCCATGTTTGTACTTTAAATAGGAGGAACACATAAACTGATGTACCTAGTAAACATGCCTCCTCACCTCTGAGGGTCCTACCTTCAACAGTCAGAAGCTTGTTGATATATATCACTTGTCTGGGTCCATCCCCGCCAAGAAGAAGATGGAGCCACATGAAGGAGAAGCTAGTGAAGTTCAATTCCTAACAAACTGTCCTTCCCAATAATCCTCTGATAGTCAAATTGGAGAACTATTTTGAAGTGCTCTGTTGGGCTGGAGTGGAGGGGGAAAATTTGAAGTCCTTGAATTAATCTAATGAGAACTTTAATGACTTGTGAGTGTGAGAATAAGAACGATGATAGTTAAGAACAACATTTTAATTGATTTCTAAATTGTAGACACTACATTGGCTTTGTTCGAAGAATTAGCTCTTGGATCCAGCCATCAATTTTATTGAATTTGTGAATTTCCCAGTACATTGATTTATTTAGTTGCTATTTTATATCATTGCTTTTCTTTTTTATTTTTTTCAAATAGTTGAAGATGTTTAATTCTCTCTTGGTAATAAGGAAAATGTTTAAAACTATACATTTATATTTGTGGTTAGACTTTATGTGCATTTCATATGTTTAGTAAGATATTGTGGTAGCTTAGCAATCCAATATTTTTCTAATGAATACTACTTGCAGTTTTGATATGTTGTTATATCCAATATTCACATAGGATAATGTCTCATTTTACTACTAGTTGTCATACAGATTTTTCAAATTTTAATGTTGTGATTAATGTTTCCTGGATGACTTCAGTTTTTACAACATTTTAAAGAATTTATTTCTTTGTAGTATCCCATACTACCAATATATAGGCCCATGGTATGGGCAGTAATTGAAAAGAAAGTGTAGGTTATGCTTTTCAGATGATGATATATCTTTGTAAGTCATATATACCCACATATAGACACATGCGTACATATAATGAATATGGTGTCACTAATTTTGTTTTTACATTGTGCTGGCTTCACTTTTTAAAAAAGCTTTATTCATTTATTAATGGATGGGGTGGGGGAGAATCAGAGTGACACCCTGACAGATGTGGTGCTGGGACTGAACTTGGGACCTCATGCCTGAGGGTCCAGTGCTTTATGTGCTGTACCACCTTTTGGGTCTCTGACTCCACTTTTGGTCTGCTTCATCTATCAAAAGCTGCATGTGCTAAACTTACAACTGCCTGCTCATTTCTCTTTATACTGTTTTTACTTGTTTTTCCTCACCTTATATTACATTTCTGGTCATTTTGGTTTTGGTTTTGCTTTTTATAGACTGCATTGCAATTCTCAGTATGTAAAGACACTTTCATCACCATTATATTTCTGAAATCATCTTCAGTCCTTCAGTCCTTTTATCTTGAATTATATATTTTGCTTGAAATTTATATTGTGCCCTGCTGCCTTTGGGTGTAGTTCTTTTTGTTTAATAACTTCATTTAGAGTGTGCATGCCTGTGGGGGGGGGTGAGTGTGGGGGTATGTCTGAGTTTCCCATGATGATTTTTAAGTTTTTAAAAATTACTTTTATGTTATTATTTATTCATTTATTTGGATAGAGAGACAGTCAGAAATTGAAATGAGGGGGGAGACAGAGGGAAAGAGACAGACCTGCTTCACCACTCACAAAGCTTTCCCCCTGCAGGTGGGGTTTGTGGGCTCACACCTGGGTCCT
Organism: Erinaceus europaeus; assembly: GCF_950295315.1. NCBI lineage: Eukaryota > Metazoa > Chordata > Mammalia > Eulipotyphla > Erinaceidae > Erinaceus > Erinaceus europaeus. The sequence goes on from NC_080168.1 coordinate 17,316,885, forward strand.
TGAGCACTGTAACATGTGTGCTCAACCAGGTTCACCACCACTTGGCCCCTCTTTTTTATTTTATTTGTTTATTTATTTTACCATCAGTGTTATCACTGAGGCTCGGTGCCTGCATAAGAAATCCACCATTTCTGGTGGCCATTTTTCTTTTTCTTTCCTTTCTTTTCCTATTTGTGAAGGTTCCTTTTTTTTTTTTTTAACTTTATTTTTACCAGAGCCCTGCTGAGCTCTGGCTTATGGTGGTATGGTGCAGGGGATTGAACCTGGAACTTTGGAGCCTCAGGCATGAGAGTCTCTTAACCATTATGCTATCTACCCTCTGCCCCCTTTCCTTTTTTGTATTTTCATTTTTTTAAAGTTGGGATTAATAGTAGGTTACAAGATTGTAAAATTACAATGTATAGTTTCACACCATACTCACTACCAAAGGTCTGTGTTTCCCACCTTGACATCCCCTGAAGACAAACACCATAGTACTCACCACTCATAGAAACAGTTTCGCTTCCTATTTTGCTTTGCTTTAATTCTTATTAGCTGGGACTGAGAAAAATCAAGATATGAGAGGAAGATGGAGAGGAAGAAAGAGACACACTTGCAGACTGCTTGTGAAGCTTTCCTCTTTCAGGTTGGGAGTGGGGGCTTGAACCCTGGTCTTTGAGCTCAACTAAGTGTGTCACTGCCAGTCTGCCTCCTTTCAAGCCATTTTATTTTTTATTTTTATTTTTTAATATTTATTTATTCCCTTTTGTTGCCCTTTTTTATTATTGTTGTAGTTATTATTGATGTCCTTGTTGTTAGATAGGACAGAGAGAAATGGAGAGAGGCGGGGAAGACAGAGTGGGGGAGAGAAAGATAGACATCTACAGACCTGCTTCACTGCTTGTGAAGTGACTCCCCTGCAGGTGGGGAGCCAAGGGCTCAAATTGGGATCCTTAAGCTGGTCCTTGCTTTGCATCACCTGCGCTTAACCCACTGCATTACTGCTCAGCTCCCTAACATTTTATAAAAGATTTTATTTATTTATTATTGAGAGAGATAGGAGGAGAGAAAGAACCAGACATCACTCTGGTACATGTGCTGCCGGGGATTGAACTCAGGACCTCATGCTTGATAGTCCAGTGCCTTACCCACTGCACCACCTCTGGGACCACCTTTCATCCCATTTTAAAAGCATTTTTCTCTCTGTCTTTTTAAATAATAATAATAATGATCACTAATTATTACTATTACTATTGCTATTATTATTACCTCCAGGGTTATTGCTAGGGCTTGGTACTGGCACTATGAGTCTACCACTCCTGGTGGCCATTTTTTACTTTTTTTTCTTTCTAATTTTTATGAGATAGGACAGAGAGAAATTGAGAGAGGATAAGAAGAGAGAGAGAGAGAGAGAGAAAACTACAGACATCTGTAGACCTGCTTCACCACTCTCTCTCCCTCCCATTCCTTCCTCACAAAAATAAATCTTTAAAAGTAGATAACAGTGTCCAAACATCCCAAACCTGAATTCTCTCTCTCTTCTAAATTCCTATAGTTTAGTCTTCGTGAATGTTCCCTAAATCCCACATTTTCTTAATTCCTTTTCACAGAAGCCTCAGCACTCAGTCCCTTGGGGCATACTTACACAGATCATTTCCTTTACAATGTATGGCCTTCCCTCCAAGACAGGCAGTTACTCAGAAATCATGGCAGAGGCTTAACAATTCTCAGTAAGGGGGAAAAATGAGAGTTTTGCCCATCATTCTACTTGCACTGGGTTCCTCCAGAGGATGGGGTGGTCAGTCTAATTGTTGTTTTTTTTTCTTTATTATGACTCCATGTAAGTGAAAGTGTAGCCTCAACTGTATGAGGTCTTACTTGATGGTTAAGCAAGTCAGTGAAGGTAGAAAGAGGGCTGGCAAATAGCTGTGGTGCTATGTGTGTGTCCCAGGTTTGAGCCTGGCCCCCATAACACTGAAGGAAACATCAGAGCTGTGGTTACTTCTCCTCTGTTCTCTACCTCTATCTAAAAAATGAAAATAGATTAAATAATTGTAGTGTGTGTGTGTGTGTGTGTGTGTGTGTGTGTGTGTGTGTGTACTTCATTTCTGACCCAGAGAGAAGCCAGGATAATTCAGAATTTATTGAATAAATCAGCCACCCCCTCCTCTTCCACCCCTTCTACTCTGGCCTCTCCTGTCCTAGTGGCAATTTCCCACAGACAAAGCAGTACCATTAGCCTTACTGCAGCTTCACTTCATTCTGCTTCTCTCTGGGTCCCACCAAACCGAGACACTCCCAAAGCCACAGAAGACATTTATTATTATTATTTTTCCCCCTCCACTTCCAAAGGAGGAAAGAACTAAAAAACCACAGATAACAGAGGAACGTTTCCTGCCAGGCCCAGAGCCCTGGAATGGATGGAAAAGCAGGGCTTCAGAGCCCACGCCAGCTCCCAGTGCCGAAAGGCCCCACGTGATGATTAGAGGCTGAGGGCTGAGTTCTCCCTCCAGCTCAGGTCTTAAAGAGCTTCCCAGCTGTCCCCAAACCCCAGTTTCCTCACCACACTCAGATACTGCTGAGTCAGGACTGGCTCAGGCAGCAGGATGAGAGACTGCATTTGCCTATGGTCTTTATTTAGCCCTTCCTCCCTGCTGGCCCTCTCCTGGGTTCTCCTGGGTGGGAAGGCACATCAGGGGCCTGGCCTTGTTCTCTCTTCTGGGCCCAGCTACTTGCAGCTGACTCCTCTCCTATACCTATAGAACTTGACAGACAGAAGCAGAAGCAGAAGCAGAAGCAGAAGCAGAAGCAGGTGGAGGAGGTAGGGCCTGCAGACAGACACTCCAGGAATGGTATGAGTCTGCACAAATACCTTTTTTTTTTTTTGAGACTGACTTTCTCCCTCATCCCCACCCCCCTCTTGGAAGCAGAGAGTACAGGGGAGTTTCAAGGCCCAAGAGAGTGAGTTGTCATGATCTCCTGCCTGCTTATAAAATGAGCCTAAGAAGACCTGCAGTTCACTGGAGAGAGAGGAGTTAATGAATCAGTTTACAGGGCACTGCTGATGCCTTCTATCAAGTCTTCATGGTGCTCCCTTTCCATCCAGGGCTCATCACATAAAATCCCTATGTTCTTACCTCAAGCTAACACAGAGACAGGGGTTCATGGGAGAGTCTGGTAACAGCTGGGCTTTCTTGCTTGCAAGATGAACGTCTTGTGAGACGCCAATCTTGGGTCTGTTATCTGGCCTAGGAGAAGCTGTAATGAAGAGGAGACAAATGCCTGGGGATTTGTGGAGACTGCCAGGCCCAAGATATCTGATACCTGGAAGTCTCCAGCTCTGCTTCTATAGGCATCTCTCATCACCTTCCCACAATCTGATCTCTGTCTCCTCCACCAAGAAAGGGTGAGATCTTACCTCCCCAGCTCTTTCACCAGGTCTATTAGCAGACAGATGGATCTTAAAATTTACCCACCCTCACCCCCTGCAAGGGCATTTCCCCCGTTACACATCACTGAAGACCGTGTCTGGCAAGTCTAATTATTCTTATGAAAAGAAAAAGAAGAGGAGAGAGAAAAAAGAGCTTAATGACAGAAGAGAAAGCCCCCAGGGAAGCTCAAGTCTAGTCAAACACAGGATGGGAAAGTACAGTGAGGATGGTCAATAAATGAAGACTGACTAAATCAGTGGTTTTTGTTGCTTTTTCCTTTGGGTCTGACATTCCCCAAACTGAGTCTTGGCAAAATCATATCCAACAACATATAAAGAGAGTGATCCACGAAGACCAGTGGGATTTATTGCAGAGATAGTTCAGCACAATAAACCATTTCAACAAGGAGCAAGATAAAAACCACATGGCTATATCAGTAGATGCAGAAAAAGCATTTGACAAAATTTAAACATCAATTTATGCTAAAAGTCCTAACAATCTGGTAACAGAAGGGAAATTCTTCAACATGACAAACAACAACAACAAAAAAAAAAAAAAACACAGATTATAAGCCCGCGACTAACATCATACTGAATGACGATCGCTGAAATCTTTCCCTAAAATCTGGAGCTAGACAAGATGTTCATTATCACCACTACTGTTCAACACAGTCCTGAAAAGCCTTGCCAGAAGAATTGGGCAAGAACTATATGTTAAAGGAGTTAATCTTGGGGAGGGAGTAGTTGAACTATCACTCTTTACAGGTGACATGGTCATTTATCTAGCAGGCCCTAAAGTCTCCCTCAAAATCTCTGAGCAACCATCAGTAAGTTTGGTCAAGTGGCATAATACAAAATCAATGTACACAACTCTGTAACACTGCTCTGTGGCACTTCGATACAAAGCACGAGTCAAAGGACGGTGGAATCCTGTTCACTGCTGAGGCAGGTCTACACCTCCTGTGTGTGGGTCACTTAGGATAAAGAGGAGGAAGAGTAAGTCACACAAGACCAGTAACAGATATATTGCTTGTTTAAGTTAATTGTCATCAGGGTTATGACCAGAGCTCGGTGCTAGCACTACAAATCCACTGCTCCTGGTGGCCATTTTTTCCTTATTTACTTTTTTCTATTTTTTGATATGATAAAGAAAAATTGAGCGCGGGGCAGCAGGGGGGGGGCGTAGATAGACAGAGAGAGAGAGAGAGAGAGACATCTGCAAACCTACTTCACTGCTCCTGAAGCGTCACCCTGCAGGTGAGTTGTGATGGCTCAAACCCAGGAGCTTTCGCATTGTAATGTGTGCACTCAACTAGGAGTGTCGCCGCCTGGCCCCCAGTGGCATATGTTATGTGATTTTCTCCTGAGTTTGGGTTTCATACACACCACACTTACTATGTATTATTTGCCAGCTACTTGCACATTAGAGGGAGTAAGTCCTCTAATCTGCATGGTGTACTGCAAAGGGGCAGGGATTGCGCCCACTGGACGGGTGAGGAGTGTGAGGCTCACAAGGCTATAGCACTAACGCACAGCTGGAATTCTGCAGCATTCAGGCTCTGGCTGTAGCCACTGTACCACGCTGTCTCCCCCATTGCCAAATTTCATTGTGATCCTTAACCCTCCACTTGCTGGCTCTGGATCCTGCTTTCCTTTTCTAGAGCATGAAAGGTATGAACCAGGATCATCTCTCAGCTCCCTTTTCCAGTCTCCTTTTGTCTTGTTTAGTTTTGTATTCTGCTTGTTTGCTTGTTTTGAGCTCTTCTTCAAAGCAAAAGAGAAATCCAGTAAAGTCAACTCTTCAATTCTTTGGAAAGCTAGTGAGATTCTATTTTCACTTTTAGCATTAAATATCTACTTATCGTCAGAGTCAGATTTTCTTAAAATCAGAACTTTTCCTGTAAACTGCCACTGTAACCATTGAGCCACTGCTCACCACTCCTTCCCTTGGGCAGAAAGCATAGCTATTATATATAATGTTAAAGATAGAAGAACCCCACTCCTTTCATTAATATCACCCATCAGGGGCTGATCAGCTTCATGGAGTCTGAAATACTTTTCCAGAGTATTGTTATTTCCTATTTTCTTCCTGTATCCCGTATTCTCTGATGCCTAAAGCAGGTTTGGAGAAGACACTGCAGAGTCATATTTATAAAAATAATATTTAATGTCCTCACCTTTTCATCCAAAATGAAAGAGGAAGAAACTAACTTCATTTAAGCATGGAAAATAAAAATTGAACACAACACAGCTCATTCCAAAGCACCAAACCAGCACCTCACATTCTGTTGTGGTCACATGGAGTTGAAGAGAAGGGAAGGAAACTGTTATTTTAAGTTTCCATAAAGTATTGAGGGAAAGTGCAGAAATGCATCCAGACCCTCAACTCTGTACTGAAGCTACCCAGCGCTTTCATTCAGTGGACTTGCAGTATAATATTAGAATCTCTGTTTTAATAAACAGCTTTTTAAGTAAGGGGGAAAACTATCTTATTATAAAGGGGAAGTCTTGTGCTGTTAGTGGAAACTCCCAGGAAGAATATGGGAAGGAGTTTGGGGCCAAGATACACAACCTCAAATGTTACTTTAAATTCAGTTTTGGAGTGTGATTAAAAGTCTCTCTGAATCTCTGAATCTGCAAACACAAAACTATACCACTAAGGAATCTAGACATCTATCGTGGGTTTGAGATAGATACTAACTATTCAGATGTTGTGCATAGTTTTATTTCATTTTATGTTTTAGTGTTTTTTGTTTGTTTGCTTATTTTGCCTCCAGAATTATTGCTGCGACTCAGTGCTGGCACTATGAATCTACTACCCCTGGTGGCCATTTTTTCCCATTTTATTGGATAGAGACATGTTGGTATGCATGAGACCCCTTCTGTTTCATTGGTTTAATAGCCCCTGCTTAGCATTGTATTCTATTTACATAACCACTGTATTCTATTTACATAACCACTGCAGGACATTGGTTCAATCCCCACTGGTTCATGATATGTTTTTGCCCTGCCCCCTCTCCTTGTCACACTCTGATTTTCACCAGTCACTTTTCTCTCCACCCTCTCTATGTTGCATCCTGTTCCCACCCAACTGGGCTAGTATATTTATAAGGACAAGATTGTTTGTAGTTTGAGTTTTAGCTTAGCTTGGCTTAGATTGTGCTGCGTCCTGCATGAATAAAGAGATACTGCATACAACCCAGCCATGAGTCCCGGGTCGTCTGTTACCTGCCCGTGAAGCCAGCCCGGTGAAAACAACAGAGACAGAAATTGAAAGAGGAGGGGGAAATAGAGAGGGAGAGAGAAAACCTAAGACCTGCTTCACCTCTTGTGAAGTGACCCTCCACTAAAAGTAGGGAGCAGGGGCTTGAATCCCCTGTGGTGTTGCTGGGTCATAAGGTATTTCCTTGAATTAAAAAAAAAATCTTAGAGTAAACCTAACAAAAGTTATAGAAGACCTCTACAATGATAACTCAAGGATACTGCAAAAAGAAATAGAAACACAAAGAAAGAGTATCTCCTAGTCATGGATTGAAAGAACAAATACAAATAAAAGTAAATGATGGGGCCAGGCAGTGGCACACCTGGTTAAGCGCACACACTACAGTGTGCAAGGACTCAGGTTCAAGTCCCTGGTCCCCACCTGCAGGGGGAAAGCTTCACAAGTGGTGAAGTAGGGTTGCAGGTGTCTCTCTCTGTCTCTTTTCCTCTCTATCTCCTCCTCCCCTCTCAATTTATCTCTGTCTCTATCTGATGATAGGTAAGTAAATAAAATATTAAAATATATCTAAAGAAAAAGAGGGTATCTAAACTGAAATGATCTATAGATGAACAAATCCACAGCACAGTGGTGCAAGAAAAAAGGCCTTCTTAAGTGTCACCCAATCTCGTCACCCAATCTGGTCCCCTATGCCTACACTGAACTTCTCTGTTCCAGACTCTTGGAAACAGAGTTGGCAGTCAGCTGAGGTAAAGAACAAACACCTCATCACAGACCCCTGCAAGCGTCAACCCGGCTTTGACCTAGCACGTTATGATTGGGCCCTCCTCAATCGTATCGAACAGGCCATGGCCGGTGCGCCGCTATGTTCCATCGCTGGGGAGCCAGAGATGACCCGAACTGCCCCTGCGGCTCCAGACAGACTATGACCCACATAGTCAATGACTGCCACCTCTCCAGATTCAAAGGAGGTCTCGAAACTTTACATCAGGCTCAACCTGACGCTGTTGACTGGCTACGGAAGAAGGGCAAACGCTAGAAGAAAGTGTCATCTGTTTCTGTCCAGACAAAATAAACCACACTGTATTTACCAAGTTAATTGTGTGTCCTAAAATGAGCTTAAAGTTCCAAAGTTGTAAACTTTAGTACGATTATTTGGGTCCTTACAAATGATTGAATTAATGGAGTTCATTGGAAAGGACATTGATTATATGTATATCTGTATGTATTGGTTGCCACTGGGGCTTAGCTGCTCTAGACTGACTTTCTCAAATAGAAAGAGAAAGAAATAATGTGCTGGATGGATGGCACAGCTGGTTGGCACCCATTACCATGCAGAAGGACTTGGATTCAATTTCCCTGTCCCCTCCTGCAGGGGGAAAGCTTCATGAGTAGTGAAGCAGTGCTTCAGGTGTCTCTCTTTGTCTCTCCTTCTACTTTCCCTCTCCCTCTCAGTTTCTCTATCTTTATCCAATAAAATAAAAATAAAACACTTTTTAAAGAAAAGTCAAAGAAAAAGGGAGATGGAAAGACATCATAATACACAGGCTTCCCCAAAACACGGGGAAGCAGACTGGAACCTAGGTTCTTCCTGTAGCAAAGAAGGCAGTCTACCAGGTAAGCTGTCATACCAACTCTGGACTACATCCTTACAAATGAAAACTCAGACACCAAAGAACTCCAAGAGAGAAAGACAGGAGAAGACACAGGGAGCATTCTGTCGAGCATTCTCAGGAATGCCTGAGGCTGCCAGAAGGCACAAGGGAGGCATGGAACATGGTTTCTCAGAGAGCTGCCAGGCTGCTAGACAGAGTGTAGAACCCTCCTGGCACCTGTGGTTTGAACTCCTAGCCTCTAGGATGGTGAGACAAGATGCTGTTGTTAAACCATTCCCACCCAATTACTGGTACCTTGTCATGGTTGCCCTAGTAGATTAACAGAGCCTGCTGCTAAATGCAACCATGCAAATGGCCAGGATTCAGGAGGGAGCTGCTTTTAGGCATAAGGACATACAGTGGCTTGGACTGTGATCCATCAGAGAAGAAGGGAAGCACATGATATAAATAAAAGCTGAAACAATCCATTGTCAGCATAGCTGTAATACCAAAGCTAGAGAAGATTTTTTTCTTTTAAAAAAGTATTTAACATTGGTTTGTAATACTATAGATTTGGGAGGAGTAGCTTGCTTTACACCTCAGTGTGTTGCATACAGCTTACCTCTGCCAGTGAAGTTCTGGGTCATCTTGCTCTCAGAACGATTCTTCCACCTGCCCTCCCAGCCTCCTCCCTATAAGCAACACAGTTTTCAAGTCTGAAAGTTAGGTTGATTGTTTCACAGGAGTTTCTTCTGGCTGAAAAGAAGTGAATCATGTGGAAACTGATTTCAAGGGACCAGTTGGAGGTGCGTCTGATGGATCACACATGTTACAATGTGCAAAGACCTGGGTTCAAGTCACCTGTCATCTGTGGTGTGTGTGGGAGGGCTTCATGAGCAGTGAAACACACTAGAAAATAGCTTCGATAGCCTGACTCTTTCTACTCTTACAACTGATAACAGCAAACCTCAACAAAGTCTATGAAATAAAATTTCTGAGAAAAATGATTATGATTGGTTTATTCTCTAGCAAGGAGAAATGTATTAGTGTATTTAGAAGGAAAAGAAGAGATTGCACTAAGAATGCTACAAAGTTTTAAAAACTAAGAAAGTGCTGAAAAGTGAATTAGATAATAAACTGAATAACTTAGAAAAAGGGATAAATGCACTGAAATAAACATGATTTTAGCAAAACTAAAACAAAACTTCAATCTAGCAACATTTAAGAATACAAAGATCAACTTGGGAGGAGCTGGCCCCAGCACCTCACAGGCCTGAGCGACTTTTCTGAGATGATGGAAATGTTCTAAACCTTGGATAGGGGTGTGATTATGTTGGTGCAGACATTTGTCAAGACTCATGTCACAGCATAATCAAGCTCAGCACATTTCACCGTCTGCCAGTTTTGTTTCAATACAAAAAAAAAAAAAAGACCTGAGGTGTTTTCTCTTCCTTGAAATATGAATATTCAAGAGACAGCAATACCTTCAAACCAAGGGCATGATCTTCCAAAAGTGACAGTGCATAGAGAATTGGACCAGGGTGTGGTGAGGTTGGGGTGTGAGGGTTATTTCCAGTACTTCAGTAAAGGTGGTGATTTCCATGTGGTGTCTATTCTGTCACTCTCAGTGGAGTTGTTCTAAATATGTGTATCCACCAACACGTCTTAAAAACTCACAAGCTGGATAAAGTCTGAGTTGAGACCAGCCCTCTTCCATCTGGCAGATATTGGGGCCATTCTTCTGGGATCTGTCCCTCCTTCCCACGTTATTCTTCCTGCATGTTTCTTCTGTTCTCTGTATTTTCCTCCTTCGTCATTTTTTCCTGCATCCCTGACCCCCAAAAGAGATAAATGACACTTCCGATGCATTCATTCACTCTCTCTTAAAACTTCCTTCCATGTCAGCTTTGCCATTGGGGCTGCTCTGTAAGGTCATGCACAGCTAGTTAAAAACAAACAAACAAAAAACCTTTGAAGATGGTGTTAATGACTCCAAGCCACCAAGATCTCAGCAGAAAATAATGGAATTCTCATCTTTTAGCAAAGGACTCTGGAGCAGAATCGAAAGCCTTCCTTCATGTGAGAGTGTGAGCCTCCCAAAGAGATCTCTCCTTTCGACTCCACCAGTCAAGGAGCAGAACCCATATAAAGGCATTTGTGGCTGGGTGTTAGTTCCCATTTAATTTTTGGGTCAGAGGCTTCAAAGCCTCACTTTTCTTTTTAATATATGTCTGTAAAACCTCCATTACCTCTCCATATAGATCTGTCGTTGATAGGCATCTATAAATACACATGGTTTTGTTTATGAAGACATAGTATCTATGCACCTGATTGCTATCTGGGTGTGTGTACACCCGCTAGTATTTGGAAGGAGCTTTTAAGAGCCAAATTTGATACAGTGCAGAGGCAGCTGGTAGGTTCAGGGCCCTGGAGAAGAGCCATTGGTTATCAGGATAGAAATTCTGGGTGAGACTGAATGCTAAGCACTCAAGATCCCTGGGGGCAGGGGAGCATTGAGAGTGCAAGAAAGGTTCACACCCACTCAGGCCCTTTCAGCTGAGCTTTCTCTACCAGTAGGGGCATGTTCACAGTGGAGGGATCTCACAGCCCAGCTCATCCAGTCAGTGCTCTGCCAGCGACTTCAAAACTCTAGTGCAAGAATCAAAGTCTCTTGCTCCTAAGTAAAGCCCCAGGACTAAGGGGGTGGGTGGGGAGAGGTAATTAAAATAAATGAGAGGGCAAGTGGGGGATGGGAGATCATGCCTGATCTTGCTGCTTTGCCTAAGGCTCCAAAGCTTGAAGGGGCTCAGGGCTGGGCTGGATTCTCCCCAAAAGAAGGTCTTTCTCAGTCCACCCCCCCGACCCCCCACGCTCATCAACAGAGGGGGTAGTCCTCTTCCCCTGGAGTCAGGTCTGTTCTTGTGGTCTGAGGCCCTAGAAGCTGCTAGGTTTGCAGTTGTGACAGCCAATGACCACCGTCCATATATTTTAAACAGTTTCACTTTTTTTTTTTAAATCTTGCCTATTGTATACTGATGTTTACTTACTATTGTTTTTATTAACTGGATGAGCTGTCCTCAGATGAGGCTGGAGTTTTGACAGTGACTAGTTTTCTTTTTGTTTGCTTGTTTGTTTCTATCAGGTTGGTGTGTGATAACTGGCATTTAGTGTGGAGCTGGCATATAAAATGTAGGGCAACCAGGTACACTGCGACTTTAGAAAAAGAAATGACAAGTTTTGCTGGGAAGATGGCGGACTGAGAAACTGTCAACAGCGTGTTCTCTAATCACATCTTCGAGAAACGGTAGGATTTTCTGCCTTTAGCAGGCCAGTCAATAAGGGGTGACACCAAAGAGGTGATTATAATTTAATTTGGGTTAAGAATTAGAGTAAAGGTGACACGGACTAGCGGGGCTCCAGACTTCCCAGTCGGCGCCGGGCAAGGCGAGTGCGCCGGGCATTGTCCTCCGCCCAAGAAGGCGGCTCCTCTGCCGGTTGCAGAGCGCAGCGGGAAGAGGACCCGGAGAGAGCACTTTAGCTCGGGGACTTTCTCTTGGGAGTCTCCAGGGTCCACCGCGACCCTGAGGGCAGATCCAAAGACTTCTTGAGTATAGCTCTCATTGGATCAAAGGACTTGGAGTTAGTTTTCATTTTTGAGAAATCCTTTAAAAAAGTCTGGAGGGGGGGGGTTTCCCGGAAGATGGCGGACGGTGAAGCTGCTAGCCTCTGAGCTCCGAACGCACTCCCCTGGAGACAATAGGATTTTCTGCCTTTAGCAGGCCAGTCAATAAGGTGTCCTTAGACACCAAGGAGGTGACTATAACTTAATTTGGGTTAAGAATTAGAGTAGGGAAAAAAATTCTTTTTTCTTCCTTTTAATTTTCAAGCATACATCCTTCCGACTGCCCCCTCCCCCCCCATAAGCAGTCCCTGGGACCAGCTCCTAGCAGGATACCCCATACCAACAAACAGGGTGTTTTTTTTTTTTTTTAATTCACTGATACACATTTGGGAAGTTCCTTGCACTGCTCTTTAATTACAACTCTTCTTCTTATCTTCTCCCTTTTCTCTCTCTTATCTCTCTCTCTTTTTTTTTTTGATCTTGTCATACACTTCTTCTTTCTTCTTTGCCTTTCTGAATTTGTGAATTACGTTGGGGAAGAAATCTGACTCAGAGTGGACTCTCTATGTGTGTATCTCTGCTCTACTTCCCTTTCCCCTCTTGTTACCCCTAGAATATACACTGGATAGTAGATTTGCATAACTGTCTATTCTTGCTATCCTCTCTTTCTTTTCTCTTTCTTCACTGGGATTTGGTTACTATTTTTTCACGGACTGGAGAAATTGTTTGGCTAACTGGTAACGATTAAACTACTTCAATACTTACTTCAGTTGCTACTGTAATTCCGGAGGTTGGTGAGTGCAATTGTCATAAAGGTATTTAGTACAGTGTTACTTGTACTCAAGACACAACAACTGAGGAACAACAGAGCATAAAAAAAAGAGAGAAACACATAAATTTAAAAAATGGGTAGATTAAAAACAAATAAAACTGCTACCCCAATGA